>NC_143404.1:19647169-19689168 GCF_052110815.1 Crocodylus siamensis | reverse complement strand
TAAGGTTGTTGGTTGGAGTAAAGATACTGCTAATCCTGAGAGAGAGGATTTCTCAGTGCCCAGTACATAGACCTGACTGATAAGGCAGCAGCACCACAATGCCATCATTGGGTATGTCCACACATTTGTTAATGTGCTGTAGTTGTGGCACTTTAAGTTTAATACTTGGATAACCATGTACTAAATTAATGTGCAGTAACTGGTTCTACTGTGCAGTAGGACCAATGCACGAGTTTTCACACATGCTAACTGAGCAGTAGTGTATTAGCACAGGTTTTACACAGAATACTACTGTGCAGTGCTACTAGGCTACTGCAGTTAGTTTTGTGTAGACACACCCATTAAGCAACAAATTTTCTCTTCCCTTAGGAAGGCCCATGTTTACCATCACGTAACTTTTCTGTGAGATTTAATGGTGCTCTCAGATAGTAGCATTCAGTGTTTCATTCCTAAAAATGCCCACAGTGAGGGTGAGGGGTCTGAACGTTATAACTCAAGGCAATGGATTAAAAACAGCATTGGAATTCCTCAGTAAGATGGGAGATGCATTTAACTGTTAGAGCAATAGTATGCTGACTCTGTTGCTCCCACCTGCTTATGGTGTCACTTGGGGTAAGTCACACAACCTCAGAATGCTTCAAGCTGCCTCTATGTGTATAGACACTCCATGCCCCAAAATCATTCAGGGATTTGTAGTTGTGCAACTTATCCATTTTTGTAACATGTTCTGGGGTCCTTAAGTGAAAGGCAGTTGTAGAAGAACTACAGACTACTAACGCTGTAATACTGAAGTACATGTGTACTAAAGTTCCACATAGTCTTATGGAAAAGTTATGAGGTCCTAAGCAAGTGGTGGAGAAGTTATTCCTAAAATCTAGCTTCTTAACACCATACGTTTTTCTCTAATACAAGCTTCATTAAGGTCAGACAGTTTCCCCTAGAGGTGTGTTTCGTTTTTCTGACGGACAGGTACTTAAAGGATACACAAATTCTTCTGAACGTCCATGCACAGGTTCTTTGAAAGCAGCAGAAACAACACTTAGATCAGTGCCCTCTTAGACCTGGGTGCTGCAGCACCCTGGGGTCCTGAGCGTTCTTTTTAAGGATGCTGTGGGGCGCCGTGCGGTATTAGCTCTGTTAGGTGTGCAAACACCTACGTGTGAGTCGCATGATAAACCAGAGATTTCAGATAGGAATCCATGACACCAAAAATATTCTGACCTGTTGTGGTCTTCTTGCGTCCTTTCAGGAACAGAAGAATTGCTCTATTATTCTCCCATAGTCAAAAAACAAATGAAAGCTAAGAGCTGGCATTTTCTGAGGGATGCTTTGTTGTCTAAAACAGGGAAGAACCACTGTCTTAGACTATGAGGCAAAAGGCAGGGTAGAGATGCAGGTTATAGACAAACAGAATTACTGATGCAGAAGTTTTTGAGTGCCTGAGCTCACCTCATCCCCGCTTCAGACTGTAAGGTCAGACAACTTTTCCACTTTCCTTGGTGTGAAGCAACAGTGCCATCCGGCGGCTGATCCAATCGTTGAATGGCCTGCACCTTGTCAGCCTGTTGCACCTTCCCAGGGAGCAGTAGGAAGGGAAAGGGCAACCTTTGTCTCTCTGACAATCAGAAGCTGAACACCAGAGTCAAGAGGTACAGCATGATACTGCGTTTGTGACACTGGTTTCCATGTATCTGCTGAATAACACCCCCCCATACCCAAACTGTATGTTATATCTCATTGTGCTGTCCAGCAGGCATGTGGAAAAAGGCTCTTTGTAAAATCAGTTCAGACTCGTGGAGACAGAGCTTCTGCTAAGAACACCTTAGGTTAAGTTTTTCTCTTAGGGACAGCTAGGGGGTGGAAAAATATTTGCCAGAAACCCATCTTTTACAGCACATGAAAACAGCAGCCGGGATTCTTGGGAGAGAAGATTTGCTGGTTGGCAGAGTTTGTCCAATGTACCGGCCTTTCTGCTGAAGGGAAAATAATTAGCTGTGCCTGTCTCTCACCCTCTCCAACAGCCAAAAAATTCTTACGGCAAGAAAACAGTATTGGAAAATCTCAAAAGAATCCAGACCTGGAAGTCTTAATCACAGGAGTTTCGAGAACAATTTTCGTAGGAGTATTTATGCTGGGCTTTTTTTAAACACCACCTTCTCTTGGAAGAAAAAAATATAATTCTCAGACATATATTCACTCAATAAACCTTGCCTCGTGCCCACTCACTCTCACACAAACATTCACATCCAAAACAAACACACACACACGTTCCCTAGCCCACTCAACACCTTCCCACCCCACTCCCGCACACACCTGCCCATTTCATTTGAACCCGCTCTGCATAAGAGAGCACTGTTCTGTGAACCGCCCTGCCCCATGCAGTCCCCATGGAGAACAACTATGTTGTTTCATTTCAATAGTTAACACACTGAGGGTGAACTTTGCCTTAGTTCAAATAGTCAGTGTGCATCTTAAGTCCCCAAACTGGTTCCCAAACAAGACTTAAGTGGTGTCTAGTTCATGTGTGGGGTGGATTTCACTCATATTGCCTAAACCAGGGCAGGTAATCTTTGTATGCTGTAAGTGAAAGATTTAGGCAAAAGAAGACAATATGGTTACCCACAATAGTTCCCAGTATGTGGACAATTCTTCTGAACTCTCTGATCTTAAGTTTGGTGACTCTTTGTCAAGCAGTGAAGCAAATAAATTGTGTCAATATTTTAGGACGATGACAAAGAAAAACAGCTATGTTGATTACTCAGAGTTTGAATTTTCTGAAAAAGATTATTTTAACCAAAAATTATGGTTCGATTAAAACTCAATTTATCACAAAAAACTAAGTTTGCCACTAAAAAAATCGACATTGTTGAAGCAGTTCATTTTCTGTGCAAAAATGTCAAGTCCTTTCTTTTGTCTCATTATTGAAAATACCAATAAAAACATTTACAAAATGGATATTGACTTTCCTCATGTTAGAGTTGATGTTTTGATAAGGAAAAACATTCCTAAAGTTATTTGGGGATAATTTCAATTAAAAATACAAAAAAAAAAACCCTGATAAAAGTTGAAAAGAGAAAAATAGCTCCCATTTCAAACACTTTGAGCTGAAAACAACCATGAAAAGATTAAACTAAAATTTTGTGTAAACCAAATTTGTTGAAATTTCATACAGCTCTAATATCTATATTTTTGTATTGCCTGACTCAAAATAATTACCTAGTTTGTCAAATAGTTTACACTAGGTTTTAGTCCTGTCTATGTGTATACAAGGAAGCCATCTGTTTAAACACATATTTAGAGAATATGGTCAGTATTGCCAATCCCAAGAATTCCATAATTGTGTGTCAGACCAAAAAAAAAAGCATAGTATTGGCTCTAAAAATAATTTATTTGTTAAATGATTAATGTGGGATTCTTATCCTTTGCCTTTTGTTTTTTGCAGTTTGTAGAATTAACATTTTTATGCTTTTCTCTGCAACCAGGAAGGCTAGAAACTTATTTTAAAAAGACAGAGATGTGGTTTTTGTGCAGTCACATGATTCCAGAAGCTGAGGTATTAACCACCCAGCATTAAACTTGTGAGTAAAGTTATGAGACTTGGCACAACCACTTGGTTTTAGTGTAGGATCAAAGCAAACAGAGCAGCAAAAATGCTAGTGTTCTTTGTTTATAGCTGTGTATTTCATTCTGCAATCCAATGGCTAAGATTTCCCAAATAAATGAATTTTTCTCTACCTCCTCTCTGGTTTTTCCAAGTCCCTATATCATCCTAATGGACTTGCTTTGAACCATTTCTTTCTTGCCCCAAGGTATGATTCTTTTTTATTAAATAAAGGGAGAAGGAGAAAAACCCTTTTTGTACTGCACTTTCATCAAGTTACAACAGCCCCCAGCCCTGACTACCTTTCACTTATGACACATCAGTCGGAGACAAGCTGTTTCACCTCCTGTTTTGCTTGTTAGAATAATAACAAGACATTTCCTGTCTGGCTGAGCTGAGGCCTAGTGGCTTCATGGTCTCAATACTGTCCAACTGCCTGTATATGATGATAGTTAACATCAGGGATCCCTGTCTCTTCACACTGTGTTCGGTTAACAGCCACATACTCCTCTTCCTCTTTGAATGCTCTAGGACTTCTTCCTCTTCTTGATTTTTTTCCTCTTCTTTTCATCTTAAGTAGCTCTGTTTCCTGTGTTCTCTCTAGACTGAAAGATTGCTGCTTGCATAGTTACTTAGACCAACTGCCTGGAGCCTGCATCATTCAGCAATAGAAAACTTCTCTGATACATGGCAGAGAGCCTCTAAATAGATCACTGTCTGCTCAAGTTTCTAAAACTCACATGTATACCTAAATGCCATATACACCCACAGCCATATGTTCCTACTCACACAGTTACAGGTGCGTGTGCACACAAGCATGTATATGCTTGTCCCTGAATGTTTATACATAGCCAGCATATCCCTACTAGAGCACTGTCAGGATAAATACCAGCAGCTCATTTTCTTTTGCTTGTCGGAACAAATTTGGCCCTCAGTATCTCTTTTTTAATATCTCTCAATTACTTTGGTTTTTTAAAACTTTGTTTGAACAAACCTGAGCTGCTCCTACTACTAAAGTGTACCCTTAGGAGGAAAAATGTCTTAATAAGCATTTTCAGAGGTCTTCCATGTTCTGGCAACAGCTGATTCACTTGCAGAGTGGGACACAGAAACCTCTTTTCTCAGCCCTTTCATGCCTCATTTTTTTCCAGAGAGCATGATTAGCCATTGCAATAGCTTACCAAAAATGGGGGAAGATTCTCCACCACTGGAAATTTTTATATCAAGACTGAAATCTTTCCCAAAACGAACACTCTCATTTAACTCCTGCTGCTGATTTTAAAGCAGCAACTTATCCAAGTAGGTCCTACAACTTGCATTACACAGAAGGTCAGATTAGAAGACCCCAATATTCTTTTTGGCTTTGAAATCAAGGTCCCCATGTTTCAGTGACTGCAAAACTACTTTAGCAGCTGTTCTGGTTTGTATTCTTATTTGATAAATACTGTAGTTTCTCGCATATAACATGCCTCAGAATATAACATGTCCCTTGTTTTTAAAAGGCAGAATGAAGAAAAAGGGATTTTTTCCCAAATTATGGCTACATAGATCAGGCCTGAAGCCTAACTGTCAACTAACTCACTCTCCCCTTCCTGCTTAACTGGAGCTGTGGCCCTATCTGCTAGTGAGGATGGTATCAGTGGGTAAATCTTTGATTTTGAAAAGAACTGAAGAGCTTCCAAGGCTATGAAAGAGGAGGAGACAGGCCAGCAACAGCCATAAAATCCTCCTAAGAAAGTTTAGCTTGATTAGTAGAATATCAACATCATTAAAAAAAGAGAGATGATTGTTACCACCTCTGGAGTGAAGAACAATGAGCCATTAAGTTAATTTAACCACTCAGCTGCCTGAATAGTAATGCAACAGCTCCTCCATTATGGAGCAGGAATCAAAGCGGGGTACCTGTACCCTGGGCAGAAAACCAGTTTCTTAGTTTAATACATACACTCCAATTTGGGGGGGCTGATTTTTCGAGAAAAGATGTGCACTGCATACAGGAAAATACAGTACATTATGAAGCCTCATTTATCTACCTGAGTGCACAGTTTCAGAATCAATCAGTGACTTAAACCCTCTAAGGAATTTCATTTGATTTATTTGTATAGCTCAGAAGCTTGATTCTATAGCGCCAATGGGTATTATTTAGGAGCAGCACAGCAAATTTCTCTGTTGTGAGGACACAAATTCCATCCCTCAGTGGGATGTTGCAGGCTGTTGCCTGGTGATACCCAAATACTTCAGCAAGGCACCAAACAACTCAGATGATAAGGTATCGCCAGGCAATCTGAGAGGCACCTCCCATCACTTTAATATTAGGGGCAAAGTGCCATGCAAAGATAGAGCTTCAAAACTCTCTCCAGATCTCTGACCTTCCTAGAAAGTCTATAGGCATCACCTAATAACAGTAGTGCTGCTTGCTGTTGACTCTGGCCCCAGCAGTGCTGGAGTGAGCTCATGAGAGGGAGGCTGTGGAAATCACCTGAGTTGTGATGTAATTGTATACTCAATTTCATACGTCTTTGCTTCCCTAATTATTTCTAATCTAGCCTTTAATATCATTATTATTATTATTGCTACTACTACTACTTACCACTTCACATCCTCAAAGGACCTCATAAACATACGCTAATTAGCCATCCAGATGGTTTCTGCCAACTGAATGTCCTTCTGCTGTTGTATTCTCCCTGACTCTTCCAGCAGGTTCCCTGCTCAGTACTGCGTGGGATCTGAGTCTTCTCCTCTGCTGAGATCTACACATGGTGTGGTCTGCCTCTTCCCTCCTTTTTATTACGTTGGTTTCCCCCCATCACCTCTGGCAGGATCTTCCTGACTGTTCAAGACATAGCTGTCAGGAGCTGGCTCAGGTCCTTAGCAATACCTGGGATGTGGTTCCTTACAGCTTGCTGGCTGGCAAATAGCTCTTTCACCTGAGTATTCTCTTATCTGCCCTGTACTGACCAGAGCTGTCTTCTTCCTTAATTCCCTGCACACTATTTCTTTTTTTTTTTCCTGCTACAGATTAATTTGCAATGACCCTTCTCTTCATGGGCGACTGGTGCCTCCTGATTCTGAGTGGGCACCAGCCACTGATCGTCAAATGGGGGGCAGGGGGAAGGTCCACCAGTGGCCGGTTGATGACCAGGGGAGGTCTCCCAGTGGCTGATCACCAGTGGCAAAATCAGAAATGACGGGGCACTTCCACCAGCACTTCCAGTTTTGCTGCCAGTGCTTCTCTCAGCACAGGGTGGGGGGCATGCCAGCACTTCTCTTGCCACAGGGAGGGCACACTGGTGCTTCTCCTGGTGCTCCCACTTTCAGAGCCATTCTTGGGGGGGGCACATGCCTCCCCCCCGTGGCCCCTTATGTGTCACCAGTGTTTCTCTTAACCCTCAACCTCATGTCAACTCTTCTCCATGTACTTATTTTTCTTCTAATTCATTTAGTTTTATACATTGCTTCTGGCTGTTTATTGATGGATTGGCATATGTGTTAATAGCTGCAGTGGCAACCAGACACCAGAGAGTCAAAACCACTTTCCTCTTAAATGAAAAATTCCAACAGAAAAATGCAATGTTTCACATTTCAACACAAGGCCTAATAATCCCTAGACTGGTAAGAAAACAGCATATATGTATAGTCCTTTACTGAGAGCCTATTTCAAGAAAACTAGTTTATTGACCTGAGCACCAGGCTAGAAGCCAGCAACCTTTGAGCTCTGATCCCATCTCTGACACACTATACTCTTGGAAAAGGATTGGAATGGAATATTATAATGTGCTAGCTGGTGACCGTGTTGAAGCCTGGGCTTCATCTTGACTAGGTTAATACAGAGGAAGGTCTATACCAGTCTTTTAAATTGGGCTAGTTTGTTGTATTTACTAACACACCTGAGATTTAATCCCAGTCTGGACCTATCTCTGTGGCTTTCTTGCAGCATTTCAAAGTAATGTCTGCCACACACCCTCTCATAAATGGGCAGCAGCTCCTGTAATGCCAACCCAGCAGGGCAACAGGGAGGCTGGGTTACTGCTTTTGTCAGAGACAGACATTACACATAAACTGGTTTAAGTGATCAGAAACTGGTTTAAACCTGTAGCAGAACAGATGTTCAGTGCACATAAACCAGTTTGAGAATGGCTGAAACTGGTTTAAGATAAACCTGGTTGAATGTAGTATCAGACTTAACTGATTTGGCTCAAACCAGTTTATGCAATGTCTGACCCAGACCCCTTGGTGGTTTAAGATAAACCGGACACCCCCAGCATCAGGGCAAACTCTCTGGGCTGCGTGGGGCTCTCTGCTTCACAGCAGGGCTGGCCCTGCCATGCTGCTCCCTGGCTGCAGCTCCAGAGACTGCAGGCTGCTTCTCCCATCCCATCACCACACCCTGCTAAGCAGGAATTCCCCCTCACCTCATAGATTCATAGAAGTAGGGTCAGAAGGGACCTTGTAGATCATCAGGTCCGACCGCCTGCCCTGGGCAGGAGAGAAAAACCGGGCTCAAATGACCCCAGCCAGGTAGACGTCAAGCCTCCTCTTAAAGACCCCCAGGGTAGGAGCCAGCACCACTTCCCTTGGAAGTTGGTTCCAGATCCTAGCCGCCCTGACCGTGAAGTAGTGCCTTCAGATGTCTAATCTAAACCTACTTTCAAACAACTTGTGGCCATTATTACTTGTTACCCCAGGGGGCGCTAGGGGAAACAAGGTCTCTCTCAAACCCCACTGGTCCCCCCTAGTGAGTTTATAGATGGCCACCAGGTCCCCCCTCAGCCTTCTCTTGTGGAGGCTGAACAGGTTCAGGTCCCGTAGCCTCTCCTCATAGGGCCTGCCCTGTTGTTCCCTGATCATGCGATTGGCCCTCCTCTGGACCCTCTCAATGCTGTCCACATCCCTCCAGAAGTGTGGCACCCAGAACTGGACACAGTACTCCAGCTGCAGCCTGACCAGTTTCGCAAAGAGGGGGAGGATCACCTCCTTGGCCCTGCTTGAGATGTATCTGTGGATGCACAACAAGGTATGGTTAGCCTTACTGACCGTGACCTTGCATTGTCAGCCCATGTTCATCCTGGAGTCAATAATGACTCCAAGATCTCTTTCTGTCACCGTGCTCCCGAAAAGGGAGTTTCCCATCTTATAAGTGTGCTACTGGTTCCTAATGCCCAAGTGCAGCACCCTGCACTTGTCAGTATTGAAACACATCCTGTTTTCATTAGCACACCCCTGTAACCTGTCCAGGTCCTACTGTAATCTGTCCTTCCCTACTAGTGTGCCCACTTCACCCCAAATCTTGCTATCATCAGCAAATTTAAACAGGCTGCTTTTCACCCTGTTATCCAAATCACTAGTAAAGAAATTGAACAGTGTGGGCCCAAGGACCAAGCCCTGGGGGACCCCACTGCCCACTTCCCTCCAGGTCGAAAAAGACCACTATGCTCTGAGTATGACCCTTCAACCAATTTGCAATCCATCTGACTGTGTAGGCATCAATGCCACAGTCACCTAGTTTTTTAATGAGAATGGAGTGGGGAGACAGTGTCAAAGGCCTTGCTGAAGTCCAGAAAGACTACATCCACTGCGACACCTGCATCCAATGCTTTTGTGACCTGATCATAGAAGGCAATCAGGTTGGTCTGACAGGACCTGTCCCAAATGAACCGTGCTGGTTGCCCTTGAGCATCATCCCTGCTGCTGGCCCATCACAGATGTGCTCCTTGATAATCTTCTCAAGGAGTTTCCCCAGGATTGAAGTAAGACTAATGGACCTATAGTTGCCCGGGTCCTCCCTCTTCCCTTTTTTAAAGATGGGGACCACGTTGACTTTCTTGCAGTCATCTGGCACCTGGCCAGAGAACCATGAGTGCTCTGCCTTGCTGAGGAAGTGTCTGTGTATTAGCTAACAGACCACATGCTGGCTAAGGTTCTTGCTGAATCAACAGGTAGCTGGTAATGTCCCTCTGCTGTTTTCTTAATTGGGTGATAAACACTGCTATCAATTCCCTGTTGAGCTAATCACAGCATCCTGCCAGAGCCTGGCCATGCCCACCTCAGCTCCATGCTGTGGAAGGAAGGGGGGGATGCTCTAGTGCCCCCGCTTCTAGTCTGGGCCACTGCAGGCATGCGCCTGCATTTCTGGGATGTCTGTCTGGGTTACAAACTCATTTAGCCTAGCCAAGTTAGACTAACCTGCAAAGATTGAATCAATTCAGGCTCAGGTTTTTTGAATGTCTGTCCCTAGCCTTGAGGTGAAGCTGCAGTCAGGTCAACAGCTTCCTTTAAAAGCATGAACTAGAAATGAAGTAGGAAGTAAAAACTACAGGATAAATTTATCTCCTGGGTCTACCAAATGCTTATCGAGATGGAAATGTTTACACTGACTAATGGCATTTCAGAAAGTCAGGCCCTGACCTACAAATAGACAGGAATCTCATCAAGCATACAGGGCCCATTTTCATTAGCCAAGTAATGGATAGATACCAGCATTATCTTCATCGTAGAGCCTGTACGTGGTAGTACAAGGCCCTAGAGTTACAGTGGTGAATAAAACAAGGACATTTTGTTCAATATTCTGTTCCTGTACAGACATCCCGGTTGAAAGGTAGAAAATGAACAACAAAATAGAATTAATTGACTTGGCCTAATTCATCTCCAGGCAGGATTAAAAAGGATTAAAGAGGAGGGCCACTCGTATGATCAGGGGTCAGCAGGACAGGCCTTATGAGGAGAGGCTACGGGACCTGAACCTGTTTAGCCTCCACAAGAGAAGGTTAAGGGGGGACCTTGTGGCCTGCTACAAACTGGTCAGGGGGGATCAGCAGGTATTGGGGGAGTCCCTGTTCCCCTGTGCGCTGCCAGGAGTGACCAGGAATAACGGTCACAAACTGGCGGAGGGTAAGTTTAGATTAGATATTAGGAGGCGCTACTTCACAGTCAGGGCGGCTAGGGCCTGGAACCAGCTTCCAGGGGAAGTGGTGCAGGCTCCTAGCCTGGGGATTTTTAAAAGGAAGTTAGATGAGCACCTTGCCGGGGTCATCTGACCCCGGTGCTCTTTCCTGCTAAGGCAGGGGGTCGGACTAGATGATCTACCTAGGTCCCTTCCGACTCTAGCTACTATGAAACTATGAAACTATAACAGCAAACAGTAGAACAAGCTGAGTTACAAAATAACAGGTATGTTAACAGATTCACAAATAAACTGGCTGATTTCTTTCTGCTGATGTTTTTTCCTATCACAGAATTGAAGTGACTACAACTCATTAGTGACTAAGCTTGTTGATCTTGGACATACAATGATTTCAACCCCTGTAATTTTTCTCTCCCCAGATTTCATTTTTTGTTTGTTCCAGTTTTGTCCTTTCTCTTCCTCAGTAACCAACATTTTTCTCCCCTTTGAAGTGACATTTGTTACTATGGGAACAACAATGTGACTGGTACAGAGCAAAGCATTGGTGTGTCCATAAACAAAATGTTAAGTCAAATGACAGAAAAGTTTGAAATGCAGACTTTGGTTTGAGGGATACAGGTGCTTATGTCTAAACACCAAGTATTTTTGCACCCTGAAAGTAGCCTTGGCCCAACTGATGCCTGTTTAAACTGTCCGTTTGTCTGAGCAGATGGTAGGCTGGTGCAACTTTAAAAAGTAGATGAGAAACTTCTGGAAACGAGTCCCAGTACTCCTATTTCTTTCTGCTTCATGGGAAGGAGCTGCTGTGAGACTGAATCAGTGAAGCTCAGGAAAAAAAAAAAATCAGGTGTCAAAGAGTACTGGTCACTTCCAGGAAAGCCAATTCAGACATAGTCACCTTCTCTCCTTCCAGGGGACATGTAACTAGCAAGCCCAGCCCATCATCATGTACCTTCCACTGTGTTCAGTCATAATACTGCTTCACTGTCACCTGCAACAGAGACCTGTACAGGGCCCTAGGTTTATAATCATCACAGCATGTCCAGCATGTATATCACTAAAGATCATGCATCATCACCAGGGATCCTGGTTTTCCTTGATAAAATTTGCAAATTCTCTGATAAAACCCCACAAATCCACGACTAAAATGAAAGGCCCCTCACTCCCCGCCACAGCCCCGTGGTCCTGCTCCTGCCCCTCATTCCACCCTCACTCCCCCCAGAGCCCTCCCAGCCCTGCTCGGTGCCCCTCACTCCCTCCTCCACAGCCTCCACAGCCCTGCTTATGCCCCTTTCCCCCCACCACAGCCCCCTGCCACCCTCAGCCTTGCCGGAGGGGGCCCCCAGCTGCCACGACTGTAGGGCCAGGGACTCAGTTCTGCAGTCCCCTGGCCCCTCGCTGCAGGTTTGGGCAGGCAGGGTGGGAGTGGCTCCCCACCACTGTGCACACTCCTGGGGGGGCAGGGGAACCCATGCCCCCCAGATCTCTGTGCAGGGCAGGGGCAGGGGCAGGGGCAGGCTGCCCACTGCAGGCCCAGGCTCCCACCCTGATGCCTTCCCCTGGCACCTCCTCAGCCCAGCAGGTGCAACCCAGTGCTGCAGGGAGCAGCAGGGCCATGCAGGGATCTCCTTGCCACTGCAAGCCCTGACCTGCCCTGGTGATGCATCCCCTGCACGTGCAGTAGCAGTGAGGAGCACAACCCTGTGTCATCACCCCCACTGCTGCTGCACGGGCAGAGGACATGTTGCCAGGGCAGCACGGGGCTGTCAGGGCCAGGAGATCCCTACGTGGCCCCACTGTTCCCTACAGCTCCAGGTTGCACCTGCTGGACTGTGGAGGCCCTGGGGGAGGAGCCTGAGCCCACAGTGGGCAGCCCACCCCTGTCCCGCACAGAGGTCTGGGGGTCATGGGTCCCTCCTACCCCCCAGGAGTGCACACAGTGGCAGGGAACTGACCTTACCCTCCACCCCTGGACAAGCAGCCCACAGCCCCGTCCCGCTCCCTGTCAGGGCCCTGAGACCACACACTGTGGCCCTCGGCCCCAAGCCCCATGCACCACCCAGCTGGGCAGCAGCCCCAGCCCCAGCCCTGCCCTGCCTAACTTCCTCCCTCTCCCTCCACTTACCTGTGGGAGCTGCTCTCCAGGCTGTCTGGTGGCAATGTGCATATACATGTATATGGTACCCCCTGCCTGACCGTACTTCTCCCACTCCCCCCAGCCCCTTACAGGCTGCAACTCTGCCAGCCTGCAGAGAGCCATTTGCAAAACTGCAAAATCTGCAGTTTTCTTTGGTGAAGTGTGAAACCCATGTTTGCCTCTAGTAAAGGATAAAATCCACAGTTTTCTCCTTTTTTCTGTGGGAAATGGAAAACCTGGATCCCTGGTCATCACAGCCCTGTGTAACTAATACCCTTGAAGCAGCTAATGAAGCTTCTGCTCTCTGTATAAAAAATCCACATCTCTTTAGAAAACACAAAGGAAATAGCTCTCTCCCTCTCCACCAGTGGCAATGCATAGGGAATACACAGGGATGGATGCACATGCACCCCCTGAGAGCGCCAGTGCACCGACTAATGGCTGCACTCACCACTTAGTGAGTGACAGTGCCCCCCCTGCAAGCTCTGGCTGATCACTGTGCTCACTGTAGCCACTTTCAGGAGTGGCTGCAGCCACTTCTGGGAGCTGCTGCAGCTATTGGCTGGTGCTTGCTCCCAGAAGCAGCAGCAGCCAATTTCAGAAGTGGCTGCAGTGAGGGCAGCTATCGGCCACAGCAATTGGCCATCACGGGATCAGCAGGGGGAATCCCCTCCCTGGACCACAGGATTGCCCACAGGGAAGCCCCCTCCAGTCGGTGGGACTGGTTGCAGGGGGGGGCACATGCCCCCCCCACCCTAAGGCGGCACCAGTCACTCATGCTCCCCCTTACTCCTTTACTTTTGCTGTTAAGGGTAATCACTGAGTAACGCTGGTATGACTGCCATTACTACCAGCTCAAAAGGTGTTTGAAAGACAAGCTAGGACTTTTCATGCTGCAAGTGTACATCTACCTTTTCTGGAAAAAGGCTTTTCATCAGCAATAGGACAGCAATACACTGTAAGTGGCTTTTTAGTGATAAGCTGCTGGCACTAATGTTGCCATTGCTGCCTCTTCACCATGGCTCCATTTAATTATCTCAAACCAGAACTACCTAATCATCTAGACTTTCCAGCCCAAGGGAAGCTCTGATATTTCGTGATTGGTTTTGGTCCTAAAGTCAGAGAAAATGTAAAAATGCAATTCTGGGACTTTGAGAACTTGGGAGATATGAGTTTTACTTTCAGCTCATCCCCTGGCCTCCTGGGTGGTGTAGGGTATGCCACTTCCCAGTTCCATGCCTCAGTTTCCCAAACTGAAAAAAACCCAACAATGGTACTGACCTCTTTTGAGCTCAGCTGTTGAAAATACTAAATAAGAATGAGGCACTTTTATTAATTAACTAACTTTCCCACATCTCAGACATTCCATGGATAAGGACCTTCCTGTCACAGGTTGGGAAACTGAGGCACAGAGGTTTGGGGTCTCAGTCCAGGGCTATCATCTATGATGGAGTTGAGGACAGCCTAGGAGCATCATTGCCCAGGACTGCGTCCTCACCATTCACGGGCACTGACTCTGAAGCATTCTGTTGTTGCATTAAATGACCAGAATTGGTCACTGTTACTTTAGTTAGTTCATCAACACAAAGGGGTATTTCTCTCCCTCTGTGGTCTGTTACTTCTCAGCTCTGTGTTCTTGGGGAACCCTGACACAGGACGCAGCCTGTCTGACTCACAAAGAATTCACCCCCCTCACACACACTTCTACCTGAACAAAAACTGATTATGAAAGACAATGAAGATGCAGTGGGAGACACACCTAAAGCCCTCCAGATAAGGGAGCAACTGCCCTAGGTCTCATTTGCATGTGAGATGGAACCAGATGGCAATTCATTTACATGGGAATTGGAGAACAGAAAGCCTGAAGCAAAGACCACAGTGAATTCTGGGATCAGAAAAGCAGGAGAGCAATGCATGATGGGGAATCTGTGCTCCAAATGCTAATCAACCCACATTTACACACACCCAGCTCAGCATTTATCAGACCAATTCTAATCTAGATTTATAAAGGACTTCCCCCCTCACACACACACACACCTCACCTAAAGTAAAGTTTAATAGGCATCTTGTGCCATACATTCCCTGGTCCCACTATGGGAAACCTATTTAAACTTGAATGACTAAAACTCGGCTGCCAGGTTAGGGAATGCTGAGGCAAGAGCCCGAGTCAGAGGGGGAACGGGCAACATTTGAACAATGGTTAAGGGTTCATCACAGCATCCAGTCCGTTGGAGCCCTGACCACAAATGCTGTCATACTTTTCCCAGGATGACTGGTGGAAGTCCTCCCCACAAAGTTTATGAACACTCCAAGTAATCAATCCCTTTAGCAAGATCTGGAGAAGTCATGCTAAGCTAAGGCCTATTCACAACAGGTAAAAATACAAAACCCTGATGCTGCAAGCTACCTATTGTTTCTGAAGAAACAAACAATGAGGTATCGCATCCAGTATATGTGCTATCCATAAGAATTTCAAGCTGACTCCTAAGTGTCTGGTTACTCCTTAACCTTATGTTTGTCCTGGTTATTGATCAGTTTTTTGATGTTCCAAACCAGATAACCCCTTGTCAATAGAAAAGACAATTATTTACACAATTAAAAGAACGTTTTGAAGAAGCTGAACTGAGGGTATAAAACTCTGTAAAAGCAGCAACCTGTGTGCTTCAAGAGAAAAATCTCTCTGACACCATCCACTGTTGTTCCTGAGAAGCTGGAAGAAACAGATCATCTCCCTTCAAGGCCTGTGCTAAGAACTTTACCTGTCAGCACTGGAACCTGAGTGCCTTGGACTGGTGAGATCCCAGCTCTCGCTCTCTCTCTTTTCTCTCTAGGCATAGATTTCTGAACCTGAACTGTGTTAGTTAAGCTTGAGCTAAATTTCCCCAAATACTTAGTGAAACCAGGGTAGTGTTTTGATTGTTTTCTTTTGCATGTCTATTACTACTAGTACCACTATACAGTTCATATATTCAGCAATAAATAACTTTTATAGTCAAACTTGTAGTAATTTGGTATGTTTTTCCTTCTCTACTTCTCCTTCCCCACTTGCTCTGGAGCAATGCTTCTTTTACTTAAGTTAAAGATCCCTGTGAAGCCCAGAAATACTGTGGGGTCTGCTCATCAAGTGGCTACCACTACTAGGACAGTTAGGGCAAAAGATTGGGATGTGCTGAGTTTGAAACACATAAGGGGATCAGCTTGTATAGGCTGATTGACCCAGTTTGGCTCAGGCTTGCCCTAATGAACTGAATGCTGGCCCATGAGGGTGTCAGCTAGACACCCAGCTGGATTCAGAGGTATTCTGTTCACCTGTGTGCTTGTGTCTGACTGCAGTTTATTGTTACCTTAATGAACTGATTCCTGGCATACGAGGGTGTCAGCCTGTCTATGCTGATCATCCCAGCCGGATCAGATATGTCATGTTAATCTGTGTGTGTTTGTGTGTATGACTGATTTGGTGACTGGAGGAACCCAGCCCCACTGAAACCAAGTCCTGCAAGATAGGTCCATTGGGGGTGAGGACTTGCAGAAGGGAGATATACAGCTCCGTATGGAAACACAAGTAACACAAGCAGCACATTGATAGAATTACAAAGACCTTAGAAACATGTCCCTAATAAATGAGCACACCCCCAAAGTGATGGGCAAATCTGGTGACAGGTCCTAGAAGAAAAGCAGCACATGCTTTGTTGGCTGCTTGTTACAGGTGGAGCATTTTGAAAAGTTCATAGAATCATAGAAAATGAGGGTTGGAAGAGACCTCAGGAGGTCATCTAGTCCAACCCCCTGCTCAAAGCAGGACCGTCCCCAACTCAGTAGTTACTCTTCAATGTTGCGGTATCAGCTTGGAAATGGTACAAGCATGCAGCTGGTATCCGACACGGGGAACCACCTAGAAGATGAAATGTGTGCCTACATGATACTGTGTGCTGTTAATGACTTATCAAAAGCAGCAACCTCCTCTCAACATGATTTATTTGGCCATCTTGTGCAGCAAGTGAATTATGCTGGGGCTTTGACCTGCGAGTATCACAATTGTAAGGAGACTCTGCTGAGGGAACTCCATCATTGAAAGAAGAGTTTCAATCCAGGTACTGTCTATGATAATTCTACAGGTTTAAAAGATGCCTGGAGCCTGTTTTTAGGAGAAAATGACCATTAATCATGGTATCCTGGCCAAGAAAGATCAGTTTTTCAAGAAGAGGCACTGGAATTCAAACAATCAATCAGGGAAATTGCTCCATGTAGTAAGTCTTTTGTACATGTAGTAACATCTATATTAAACAAACTACAGGCAGAGAATTCTGTTTTAGCTTCCTCCTGAGTGGTTGTACACATCTCAAGCAAGGTATTATTTTACCTAGAACCAGACTTTGTGATTCAGGTCTAAGTGTACAACAAGCCAATGGCAGATCTGTGTGTTTCCCCAACTCTATTTGTGGTTAGGGAGCAGGGGTTAGCCAGATAAAGTAGGACAGATTTTGTCTGGCTAGATTAGGAAAAGTTATTTGATGTGGCTATTGCATGAATGAATGTGAATGCTTTGTGAAAGGATTTTTTACATGCACCTCAAGCTTTGACTGGGAGCACTTTAAATGTATTTATTTCAGTGTAAAAAGAAGAAGGAGTTCCTTCTTTTAAACTTAAATGTAAAAATTGCACAGAAAGACTATGCAACAACACAGATTGACAAACTCTTTGACCAAGGCACTAGTACCCAGCTCAGTTTTAGTTTATTTCAGTTGTAAAGAGCATTCACTTGATCCAGAAGAACCCTAAACTCTGCCACACATACCTAGTTATCTTTTCACTGGCAGCTGGACTTCATTGCTCCAAACCAGCATCATGTGAGTTAATTTTGGCAAATCTCTTAACAGGAGCTATGACTGGTCTCCGCCTTCATCACAAAGGTATAAAGCTATCACATGGGATCCTACTGCTTTCCTAGCTACTACTGAGCTTCATCTCCTACAGTAATGTAATCTTTTGAATGGCTGTAGTGACAGGAGTGTTAGTTTTTGTGGTCTGTAGCACAGAATCCTAGGGGTATGCAGGCAATATCTTTCACTTAAAAGGGATGTGCTACCCAGAAGGACCTCAGAATCACTGGTCTACAGAAAGCTTTTGTTTAAGTGGAGGAATACATACTAGGCTTTGGAGTACACAGGATATTTTATTGCAATTAGATATGGGGCTGTAAAGGCAGCCTCTTGGGGTGTTATAAAAACAAAGCAGGTTATGGAACTGCACCTGTAAGTGATACAAGGCCTAGACACGAGGAGAGAATATCTTACTGCCAGCAGTTTGTCATCTGTTTTCACAGATGGAGTGCATCATCCATGACAACATTTTGTTCCTTTTGCTCCTCCAAAGGGAGCACATTAAAGGGTCCAGAAGAGTTCAACTTTTCTAGCTCCTGCCTGGGCATAATTAGCAAGTGCACCATGAGCTTCCAGCTACTGTTAAAGGTCTAAGATGGTCCTGAGCTATGTATGTAAATCTTAATGGCAAGCCAGGGGAAAGGGGGAGAAAATAGACCAATGGAAAGAATTGAGCCTTGTTCTGATTTGAAGGCTAGAACTCCAATTCCATATGAAAATGCAGAGGGACCATGGGTCTGATCCAGCACAGCATGCTGCCATTCTGTAAAGTTTGGGAAAGAAGTCCCACTGTCTACAGTATCTCCTCAGGTAGACGAAGACAGGGCTCTGTTATAATGGAAATAAAGCATATCCCTTTCTGAGGATGCAGACAGAGCCTGTGGTTGTCCCTGTATCCCTATCTGCAAGGCTTCTTACAGGCAGTCTATACTGTTTAGTATCCCCAGACAGGGATCTCCTAAATTGTGGCTTGTTTGAGGAACCATTGCATGGTCATACTATCTAAGCACAGAAATGTTTCCAAAGCCACACCCTGTGAAAGGGCTTAACTGAAAAGTTCCCTGTGAATGATTCTTGCCTTTGTACCATTCTGCCTAGGTGCTCCATTAATCAGAGGCATCCTGGTACCTGTCTGGCATCCAGGGCAGTTCACAACTAGGAAGTCCCATTAGATCTAGGCAACATGAGTGCCTGTAGCCCTACATCCAGGCAGCTCTGTCATGGTGCAGTCTGGATTATCAGAGACTGTACTCCATGTATACACTCCCTTGATTCCTGTTAAATGCAGGAAGTGTAGGGTTGCTGAATGATTTTTCTAGGGCATGATCATCAACTAACTCTGGATCATGCCAGTTTAACTCTCGTGTGTTCATCGTCTCCTCCTTTTTTCTCTTTTGGATTACTTATAACAAGGAAAGCATCCAGATGGGGCCTTGTGTCGGAACTGACATCAAAATGCCCAGTGTCCTAGACCTTCCTTAGATCTGCAAACTGGAGATCTGAGGGATACAGAGTCATGGCAGAGCCAAAACCGCACAGCATTCAGTACCCACAGCATGTCCCCTGGGGCATCTTGAAGGCAATGAACTGAAAATTATGCAGAGAGAACTGACAGCTCACTTGTGAATATGCTACAGGTGCTTATGTGGCACCGGTGAGTGATTTGTGCTGTTAAAAAGGTGCTGGAAGCTCATCAGGCTAGGTAAAAGGATGCTATTCCTGAGAGAGGAAATTGGGTGAATATGAGTGTCCCCTACCAGCACCCACAAAGCTGGTTCTCTCTTCTTGCAAGTTCCTAAACTGCAGTCTCTACTCATCATGGGGATTTTTTTCAACAGAGCTAAAGATACCACGTGGCCACGAACTATTTTGTCCTTTCAAAAGCTACTGGAGCTGCATTTCAGCTGTCAGGACTAGAATATGACCCCTGCATTATGCTGGTTTCCAGAGGGGACGGTGTTCATTCATTTAGTTTGCCCCACACCCAAACATGATATGCTACTTTCTTCCATCCCCTCTCTGAGCCTCTCACACCACCTCCGCACACACAGATCACTCTTCTGGGTCTGCAAGATCACCAGCCTCTCCACGGTCACAGCTTCTAAGGCCAGGATATGGATGGTTGTGATCACCTGGTTTGGCCTTATGTGTAACATTGGTCAGAGGACTGCATTCTGCATAGACTGGCTTCCTCACGGTAAAGTCATCTGTGACTTTACCTGTTTGTTCTACTCCCATGACCGGAGCAACCAAAAACACATAATAAACCAGTACTAGAAATAAACTGGGGCTCCTATTGCATCACCAGGACAGTGTGGAAATGATGGATTAACTTCAGGGGTGTTCCCAGAAGACATAGGCTCAGTGCCAGAGGGTAGCTGGGCTAGACAACAATGACAGGCTCTGTTCCCCCCAACCTCCCTCACTGACGTCTCATGTTCAGCTCACACTCCCATTTCCCTGCAATTGTGCAGCTCCTGCTGCTTCTTTCTGAGGGAAAGTGTCAAAACAAAGCTGTGAAATACCTACCTCAGCATTTAAAGAAGGGCATTTAAAGAAGGGCATTAAAGAAGGACCTTAGGTGTAAACAGCCGTTTCCCAAGGCTGGCAATAACTTCATCTGTGCTACTCTGCACCAGGTTTGTGCTTCATGGCTTATTAGGACTGCTCATGTTCCTTGCTGTGGCTGTACAATACCATTGAATCAGCAATGCATTTAAAGTTTGACTAGTACCAGTTCATTTCCCTCCTAAAATAGTCTTGGGAGGAAGAAGAGCATGGCAGTGTTGTTCGAAAGACAGACAGGCTTTATTGTCTGTATGTGAGGCAGGACTCCGTGAGTCAAAGGACTTGCCATTTTCTTCTAGCCAGACACATGATAAAGCTGCCTCATTAATTTAACTAAGCTAACAAGCAATAAGTGCAGCTAAGTTTGCCGCATGTTCCTAAGCACGATTGAGGAAAAACTAGAGGGACAGCCCCATCTCCAAATGCTCCGTCCTGGGTGTCAGAGTGGATTTGTTACAGGCTGGACAGGAGGGGCAGTCAGCCCCATGCAGGTACCTGCAGTGAGTAGATGTGTTTGGCCAAGTTATTCTAACATTAACACTTCATGCATCATTTCAGGGGTTGCCAGAAGCAGGTGACACTACAGCTGTATGCAGCAGGGTGGGACTTAAATGGAGGCGTGAGACCGTGTTAACAAACTGTTCCAACAGAGAGCTCCCTGGCGCCTTTTCAGCTGATTTTCACCAGTTGCCTGCCAAGCCAGGCACCAGAGCACTTGTCTGGAGTTGGGTTCCCTGGGGCTGGATTTTTCCTGTAATTCTTTCCTCCAGCTCTGTTTACATGAGGCAAGAAATACATGGCTGCATGTTGAATCAATGAAAGGTGTTAGTGTTCCTGGAGTTTCCACATGTAAAATCACATATGACAATACCTGATATTATCTATAGGCCCCCACAACACGTGAGAGAGGCCTCTATTGTTCCTCAGGAAAATAATGGCCATTTTAGCAGCATGCTGTTTACCCTGAAGTACAGAGGCGAAGAGCTTCGCTACAACCTGTTGAGCTCCTGTGTCTGACTGAATAGAGGATGAGCCCACTATGCTCTGACCTTTCCTCCTCCCACGCACTACTGTAAAGAGTGTTTGCTCCCTTGCTAACTAGGAGACAACATACTTGGCCATGTTACTGCCTACCTGGAAGGTTTGCTGCCAAGCCACCCATTTGTGCAATATTGAATAGTGTTATGTTGGAGTGCCAGCTATTTTCCCATGTACCCAGAGTTCTGGAATAATTATCCTACTCCACATCAGCGCATCTGACCGAGGCATTAGTTTGGCAGCATCATACTGTCACAACAGCCCTTTTTTAACACCAGGAAATGGGATTTTTGGTGGTTATGACACAAGTTCTTTATTTAAGATTCATAAGGTGTAAGCAAATCCACCGGGCATTCTGGAGTTTGAGACACATTTCCCTGCTGCTCATTTTTGTGGTGGGTACTTGCCAGTCGCTCTACAGCTCAGCTCGTGAAAGGCACATCTTGCCTCATAAAATACCCTAAGCAACAGGTCTAGTTCAAACATAGTCTATCAGCTGAGTGAAATTGGCTCAGCCTCCTGGCTATTGCTTTTGTTTGCACAAAGGAATCCACTTTGCAGTTAGTGGTTTGTTGCTTTGTGTGCTGCTGTCAGAAAACTGATAAACACGATGTCTTGGAGCATTGGAAGATAGGAGACTGCCACAATCTATCTTCTGAGCTCTCTGTCTCATATGTACGTGTACACATGCATGCACACATACTCGCACGCTTTCTTTATGTAGCTGTTCTATTCGAGCCCATCTTTTTCTCCCTAACTTTCCCTGTGCCTGTCACTCTGTAAACAGAGTTACCCAGTGCCACACAAAGCACTTTGCAGTTACTACCACAGATTGTGCTTGATCACCCATCATTCCATGCCAAGTGAGACAGAGAGAGAATTAACTATGCGGCCTGTGCCAAAAACATGAGCAAACCAACCTCTCTACCCTAACACTCTGGGCATCCTCCTCTTATTTTGCATTTGACAGATTGTTTGAATTGCTTAAGGAAGCCAGTATTGTCTTGGCCTCTAGTAGTCATACTACTTGGCCTCTTATCTAGTCTTCAGGAGAGAGTTCTTTGGAAACATTGGGCTCCTATACAAATGCATGGAGGGTGCTCTGGCGTGCTGTAATTCATGCATGGTGATTACCATGTTCCAGCTCCAGCATCATATGTATCAGTGTCCCTGCACTGAAAAAATGGGGGCAGGGAGCTTTAAACTAAAGCTTGTTCAATGAGCTTTAGCTCAAAGCACCCCATCACCATTTTTTCAGTGTGACACTGATACACATGATGCTCCAGAAGGTTTTAATTGGAGCAGCCCCCCCACACACACACCCCTCCCAGGGCACATCTATAAATGCCTGTTATCTTCTCTGGAACATTAAGATCCAAGGGAGCTGAAAACATTGTAGGATGTTCATTTCTCCTTGATGCCAATTTACATCAGTGAATGGTGGGTCCTGAGAGAGTTTATGCCTCTTCCTTATGGTCCCTCTTCATAGGGAGTACATCATTGCTGGTATTGTCTTGTATGTATGTCTGGAAGTGGCTTCTTTCCACTCACTTGGAATTGACGTTTCTTGAATCTAGTACCTGTAGATGGAGTTGGATCAGTGGCATGGGCTTTTCTGCAGATCCAGGCAAAAATTGTAGCCTTTCCTCTGCTATGTTCCGGATCTGTCAGTGCTGAGCAGCTTCCACATACTGGCCCTGTGATCAGCTATGTTATCACACACCTGCAGAGGTCAGATTGTCACCATGGGCAGCAGCCAGGTTATAGGCTAACAGTTAGTGATGGGAAAGAGGAGGGGGTCATATACTGTCCAGAGGGGAGGGTTGAGCACAGGGTATGTGAAAAGCTGCATCTTGCAGGTAATTTCACAGGGCAGTTGTCTGACTTCAGTCTTACTTTAATGTAGAATGCTACTTGGAGTCTAAAATGTACTTGTTCCAACACAGGTAATAATTGTGCCAACACCCGCCACCCGCCCCCCCCACTCCCAACCTCACCAACTCTCGCCCCACTATTCCAGCACCCTTAGCCCTGACCACTGAATATAGTTGGAAGTTTTAACCTCTACTTCCCCTCAAATAAGTATTTCTCAACCTTTTCTAGATGCAAACTTCAATAGTTTCAAGGCAGCCCTCAGCAAATGTCAGCTCTTA
Source organism: Crocodylus siamensis (assembly GCF_052110815.1). Taxonomy (NCBI): domain Eukaryota; kingdom Metazoa; phylum Chordata; order Crocodylia; family Crocodylidae; genus Crocodylus; species Crocodylus siamensis. The sequence continues at coordinate 19,665,890 of NC_143404.1, read as the reverse complement.
GTTTTTACTCAATTATTTACTACAGAAACATAATAGAGCAATTTATCAGCTGCAAAGAATTCAGACCACAGCAGGTCAGAAGGTTTTTAACACTGGGGATTCCTATTTGAAATCTCTGGGTTTATCTTGTGAATCACATTTGCATGCCTAGCAGTACTAAAATGTCGTGGCACCTTAGACCACCCTTGAAAGCATCATTAGCAGCTGGCTTAACAGGGGCCAATACTGAGACTTTATTGGCTTGTCCATTACCTCCCTCAGGCAAGGGGTTGGTTCAAACATAAGACTCACCCACCACGACTTGCTGGTAAATTGTAGATTTCTCCCAGTGGGGCTGCTACCTTGCCAGGTTTGTCCCTCTAGCCTTCTGGCTTCTCAGTATCCACTAAGCCCTAGGTAGTCTTAGTCCATGCTCCCCTTGGCTCTCTGTTTTTAGAGTATAACCTGCAGGTACCTCCAGGTATGGTCTGGAGATCCCATACCCTACAGTGACTGGCACAGCCCCCAAGGGAGGGGTGCTATTGGGTGCTCCTACACTCCCATCACAAGCCTCCATGTATCTATAGTCACCTGAGTGCCAGGGCACTATCTGGAGAGATCTGCTGGACACCAGGCACTTCAGCCTCAGCCCAGAAGTGTCCTTCACTACTAGGATCCAGGTTCACCACCCTGAATCCCCAGGAGTCCATCCTCCACAACAAAATTAAAACATAGGCAGGACGTCTGCCTCTCACTGTGTATGTCCCTGTCTCCACCTGAGAACCCCCTCTGCTTACTTCCTGTTCTCTTTTATTGCAGTTTCCCTGAGGACTCAGCCAATTGGCAGTGACTTCCTCCAACCTTGTGGCATCCTGATTTCCTACAGGTGAATTCACTTTGGTTCGGTCAGGTGAGTTCCCCGTAGTGTTGGGAACTTAGAGCTCTCATGCCTCAGGCACACTGCCAGCATTCTCCAGGCTCTTGCAAGGGACTTTCCCTGCCAGACACGGCACGCAGTTCCTTCTCCACTTGGGTCCACCCAGTAATAGTGGTGGGGTCTGTGTCAAAGCACAGGATGTCTCTGCAGTGCTGGCAGCTGCTGAGGTCGACACTTGCTCCCAGCCTGGTAAGAAGAAAGGCATGAGTGGGGTTACTCTCCTTCCTCCCTCTCACCCTGCTACCTACCCCACCACCCCCAAGTTGTGAGCATCTGTGGATGAGTCCCTTTGTATCTGGCTCGACCAGCACTGTGCAACCCTAAAGGGGTACGCTATCTCCTCAGGGCACTCTTCTGCCATGACTTGATGGTAATAATTGGAGAATTCTCTCCCTGAGAAGGAAAACTGGCTCCACCATCAGGACTGTGTCCAATAATCCAAAATAATCAGCTATGGCCTTTAACAGAGCCTCACAGGCCTTACAGGGGACTCTTCCAACTGCAGTACCCCCACCACAGTCCTCCGGGTTTTAAGTCCAGACTCCTGCTGGGTTCCCTTGTATGGCAGCTCTCAACATCCCCTTTAAGGTCTTGTTAAACCTCTCCACCAAACCATCTGTCTGTGGGTGATAGGTAGCTGTTCTTAAATGTTTAATTTATAAAGTCCTGCAGAGCCCTTCATGACCCCAGACATAAAATTTATCCCCTGGTCAGTTATGATTTCCTTAGGCACGCCTACCTGCGCTGCCCACTTCATCAATTCTGTTGCAATCTTGGGGTGGTGACTCATCATAGGGGCACTGCATCAGAAAACCAGGTGGCATAGTCTATGATGACAAGCACATATTGGTACCTGACACTACATTTTAGAAATGGCCCTGCTATATTTAATGAGATCTTGTTGAAGGTTCTCCCTATCACCGGCATGGATACTAGGGTGCCCACTTTGGGTGAAGTGTGGACACCCTCTGACTGATAGGATATGCGTCACAAAACTTGTCAACTTTTTTATAAATCCCTGGTCAAAAAAGCCTGCTCAATAACTGGGCTTCTATCTTGTCTCAATCTAAATGGTCCCCTGTGGGTAGAGAGTTGAATCAGGTCCCTCGTATACTCTCAAGGGACCAGTAGCTGGGCAACTTCCTTACCCATTTTAGGCATTCTAAAGCCTTCCATAGGCCAGTCTCCTGTCCCTTCCCACTTTCCAGCTTTTCATTCAGTGTTTGCTGCTGTACAAACAAAGTACTTTGGGATGCTTGCTCTTTCTCCGTCCCCAAAACAACTCCTCTATCTGCCTTTGTTGGCCCTATAATATATATGTCAATAAGTCCTGCACCTGTGCCCCTGTTTTGCTGGATGCTGCTCCTCGGAGCTCATCTTCCATAATGCTTGCTCTCCTGAGCTGGCCAGGGCATGTCTCAGCCAAGGCACCAGCTGTAACAGGGGCTGATGCTGAGACTCTATTGGCTTACCAATGACCTCCCCCAGACAAGAAGTTGGTCCCCAATTAAGACTCACTGACCATGAATTGCTAGTAAATGGTGGATTACTCCTGGTGGGGCCACTACCTTGCTTCGTGTGTCCCTCTAGCTTTCTGGCTTCTCAGTGTCCAGTGAGCCATCAGTTCATGCTGAACTTTTCAAGTTTGCCCCAGCATGGCAATGGCTCTGTCACAGGGAGCCTGGGGCTCCTGTTACTTTAACAGGAAAAAACAGTAGCAGGAAGTGCCCTGGCAGCCCAACCAGGGTTAGGTGCAAAGAAATAGGCCACAGGCCAGAAGCTGAGAGGTACTATGGCTGTGCTAGTTGCACAGCAATAGCACAATAGGACTTGTGGATAGCTAGGATTTGCCCCTGCCAAAGCAAGGGGCATGGCCATAGTAGCCAAGGCAGCAGCAACAAGCTGCCTGAATAAGAGGAGAGCAGCCTCGCCAGGGATAGCAAGGAACCTGACTGGGAGTAGGCAGGGCAGGGCAAACCAAGCAGTCTAGCTCTGGAAGTTGCAGAGAGAAGAACTGTGCAGGTTGGGGGCTGTAGCTGCAGCAAACTGGCTGTGGCTGAGCCAATACCTGGGATCCTGCTGTTCCAGGGAACAGCAAGCAAGTAGCTGAGGGCAGGCAGGGATGTGGTACCCAGGATGAGTACAGGTTTATTATACAGCCAGTTTGCTGAGAGTCTTAGTTATGGCAAAAGTGCTTATGCTTTTCATTTGAGTTTTGACCAGTGGACTGGATTTGGGATGATAGGAGAGGTTTTGAGGTCCCAGTGGTGCCCAAGGTCCACATGGCTGTCTTGAGCCCTACTAGAACACAGGGGCTTGATTGTAGTGAGTGAGAGGAAGGGGGAAACAGGACTTGGGGCCCACAGCCCAAGTGAAGAAGAAACTATAGAGGCTAATCAGACCACAGCCCAAGAGGGGCAGAGAGAGAGGCAGAGACTAAATGAGAAGATGGAGGTCTGAGGAATCCGGATATTATCTTGGGATAAAGTGCCCACCAAAGTAATTAATTGGTGCAACCTGTGAGGCACGGACATGGCTGTAGGGGAGGTTGGAGGCCATAAAATTAACCCTTAAGGCAATTAGTGCCCTGGGGAATGGCATGGCCAGGCCACAGGGGCCATATTGACACCAGAGAGCAGGACAGCAGGATTCAGGAGGAACCCACAAATGGAGAGCAGATGAAGGTTCACTTTGGGACCATAGGGAAGCCTCCCTTTTGACCAATCAACCAATTATATCAAAGCATGGCAGGCAATGGAAAAGGAAGGGGACTCAGGGAGCCAGAGTGAAGGCAGGAGTTGAGATATAGAGCTCAACGTCACAGTGTCAGAGCCACCCCTGTGGCCCAGTTCTGTTACAGGCTTCTTAAAAAGATCTCACCTTTTATATCAAGGTGTCCGAAACACTCAGCTGTTTGGCCTCAAAATGTGGTGGTTAAGGGTACGCATTTTTCCGTGCTTACTTCACAATGTAATCCAGTCTTTAGTACGTAAAGGATCTTACTTTTTATCAAAGCACAGTGCTGTAACTGAATCCAAAGTCCAGAGATAAACAGAATTCAGTTGCTTGTAAACTGAACTCAAAGAGGGAATACGATTATTTAATAAAGCACCTGGGCTTCGGGAATGTGTCACTTCCAGCAAAATCATACATGAAATCTCATAAACAAGGAGAGGGAAACACAATGTTCATGGTTCTCCATGCATAGTATTCTTGTGCCCTCTAGTGACCAACATGCAGCTGCTGTCAATCAGCTACCAGAACCAGAGACCAATATACCAAGGCAATGCTAGGATTTAGTTCGCTTTATTTTCTTAAAGGAGATGACAGAAGAGGGAAAGGTCAGTGAGAAGTGCTTTGGGGAGACACTATAAAAAAAAGTTTATTATGAATAGCAGGAGTTGCCATGTCAAGCCATGTTACTTTGATCATTTTACTACTCTTTCCAAATATCCCTTAGACTGAGATAGGAATGTCCAGAGTAAGTCTCACCAAAGATCCATGTAATCAAGTGTCCTGTGTGAGAATAGATGGATGCTGTGAGAACCCTGCAGGAGATGGATGTGGGATAATCTGTGCTCCCTCCCCTTCCAAATAGTCACATTCTCCTCAATATTAAATTGGTGCAAGCTCTGAGGCATGAGTTTAATTCAGAGTTGTCATTTGTTCTGGACCAGGCTCCCTCAGACCACTCCATCCTTCCTATGCCAACACAGTGCAGGTCTATGTCTCATTATTGTGACCTGTCAAGGCCAGGAATGCTATCTGCTGCATGGAATGGGATTGTCTTTTCAGCTGAGAAGGATGAAAGCAAAGCAAGGAAGGAAGAGCTAATAATAAAGCTATGGATGCTTGGGTCATGAGTTGAGTGATTTGGAACTGCAATCAAACTGCCAAGGGAGGTTGTGGGATCTCCCTCACTGGAGACAGAAAAGGACAGGATGCTTTGGGGCTAACTGGACCTCAGTGTAGCCCTTGCTGAGGGAGGGGACCAGATGTCAAATCTGTCCATGAAAGGATCCTCAAAGAGTGAAAGTCCTATCAAAGACTTTTATCTATCTGCTATTCCCCCATTCCCTTCCTTGTAAGTGTTCATGCACCTCCACATCCAATCTCCTGCCCTACATACACACCTTCAGAGTCAAATCTGCTTCAAGTGACAATAGGCATCTACATCTCCCACTGTCACAATTCCCCCTGAGGTGGTCTGATGATGGCTACCCTGCCCTTGAGATGGGGCTTACTCCAGAGTCCCCACATTCAAATGAGGAGTTTACAAAATTTGATAGGTTGTTCTCCTCACTGTCCCCATCAGTCTTAGGTCCTCTCTGCATCCTGCCACTTCTTCCTTTACATTTCCCAACTGAAAAATATCCATGTCTTTGCTCATGCTCCCCTGCAGTGTAGGTGCCCTCTTGAGGCAAGGAGGATGTACCACTTCAGCCTTTCACCTAGTAATTGCCTTTGGGGTCCTTCCCACTGCCCCTCCCAATTCATTTGTTCATTCTCCTTAAATCTCCAACCCTTTCGGATATCATCCTGTTGCTAACATTGCCTTGGGGTGCTCTGCATACTCTGACTATAACAAGATTATAAAGAGGTCTGAGCTTTGCACTAAATGCATCCCTGTTGAAAGTGAATGAATCATCCTCCCCCTTTCTACAGATCAGCTGGGAAATTTGGGTCCTCCGAGATGTCCTGAACTTCAGAGTCAAGGAAAGCTGCCTCTTTTGCCTTGCTATCCTCAAACTGTCTCTCAGCAAATTGCACAGCATTGTGGATACTGTGGAAAGCCAGGTGCTCACAATCATCTGTTTTGCTGGCCCAGCCCCCATCCTGGAGCAGGCGCCGAATAGATGGGTTGCAATTGGCCAACAGGACCTGGATACCAACCTCCTTGTAGTCTTGACGGGTCTCCTTCAGCCCTGAAAGTCCTACTGTGTCAATGAACTGCATGGCCCCACAGTCAATGATTAAGGTGTGTATACCTATGGAGTGAACAGGAACCTCTGTTTTCTGGACTCCCTTCTTGGCAGACTTGAGGCAGCTAAACCTGGCAGAGAAGCAGCTGTTACTGTTGGCCATGGTTGCTTTGGCTTTGGCTTCAGCTTTCCGTTGTTTGGCAGAGACCATGGCAGGATTTACTCCAGTTTTCTGATAGAGCGCGCTCTTGAAGTAGTCCTTGTTGGCATAATAAAGGGAAGATTCAAACCTAAAGATCTTGATATTGGCAATGCTTCTGAGCTTCTTGTAAGTGAACTGATCTTCATAGATTTCAGTATTGCTGACCTTGCCTAGGAGAGTGGCTCTGGGCCTTTGGGTGCGGAAAATAATGCAGAGGAGGGCAAAGCAGACCCCTACCAAGAGTCCTATCTCTGTGGAGAGAAGTGAAGAGGCCAGCATGGTGACCCACCAAACCACAGAGTCCACCTTGCTGAGCTGCCACATCTTAGGAGTGTCCACAAACTTCAGCAAGCCCCCCCGAAGGTTGACAATGGTGACCACCCCCAAGATGCAGGTCTGCAGTGAGTAAAAGAGTGGGGCAATCCATAGCAGCACCAGCAGCAGCACCGCTGAGGTGACCAGACCTGAGAGCTGTGTATGGCTTCCTGTGGATTCCTTAAGTAGAGTTTTGGCCAAGGCTGCAGAACTGGCAAAGGAGTAAAAAAAAGAGGGGACCAAGTTGCACATGCCTATAGCAATCATCTCTTGATTGGCCCGGACAGCGTAACTGTACTTTTTGGCAAAGATTTCTGCTAGAGAGACGGTCATTGCAAAACCAATTATGGCAATGGGCAAAGCATCAATTGCCAGGCTGGAGAAAAGGTGCACATCTGGTATTGTGGGTTTCCTGAAGCCAGTGGGGATGGCCCCACAAATAGCTGAATTATATTGCCCTTCAAAGTTAAGGTAATATGAAAGCAAAGTGGCTACAATGACCACCACCAGTTCTATGGGGAATGGTGCCTTCATCTTGTCCTTATACCGGACATTGATTTCTTTGATTGGCACGATGACAGCCAAAGCAATCAAGCTAGTTACCAGGTCACAGATGTTGGTGTTCTGGATGTATCTGAAGATGTCCACCCATGTCAGGATAAGAGACCCTATCCCTTCGTGGCGAGGGATTTTCAACCCTAGGAGATACTTCATCTGGGAGGTAAGAATAGTCAGGGAGGAGCCAGTCACAAAGCCACTCAGGAGGGGTTCTGACAGGTACACAGCAATGAAGCCCAGCTGGAAAACACCCAGAAGGATCTGAAAAAAAGCCAATTTTACACTTAGTGCCTGTGTGAAAGTCTGCAGAGAACAAGGACACATTTCCATTAGCTTTCATTCTAAAGACATTGGCTATTCTATTGACTGGGCATTCACGAGCTCAGGCCGTTGTAAGGCAGACTATTATTTGAAGCAGCTAATCTGGGGACTGGAGTAGGTCTCTGGGTCCAGGTGCTACAATACAGAGCAGCCTACAAGATCCCTCCTGATAGCAAATAACTGCAGTTAGCTGACAGGGAAATCCAAAGGATTAGCCAAATCCCTAGGTCCCCTTTTGGCAGCACGGTTCTGCTCAGGCAGCCCAACACAGCATACAAATACCCCAAATTGCATAAAACCAATGAACCAAACACAACATTCATTTTTGTTCAGGATAATGAAAGTCAGGGGCAGGGCAAGAGCAGGAAAGATGGACTTGGAGGATACCATAGCCAAAGAAACACTGCTGGCACAAATCATACGTAGGAAGCTGTTATTCTCATGTAATTCAGAGCTCCCTAAAGAAGTTATGCCAAGAACCAAGTCAAGTCCAGGACTGGTATAGTGGAAAGATGGCTTACAACCATCTTTTCACACTTCTCAAATTCTTCGTTTAATACATGTCATTCAGCTTCAAGGATCTGGACTATTATCTGGTGGGAAAATAAATTAATGACCAAAATTCAGACCTAGATTATGGCTTTTAAAAATTGCCAGGTATCAAAGGTATTTAGATTTAGCGTTTTGGTTTGTACCATTTAAAAAGTTAGGAGCTGAGTAAGTACCATTATTACCAGCTATCATCTAAATCAAGACCTGTATTTTGAAGAGCTAGAAGTTTAGAAGTGTGTGTTTTAAGCAAGTCTCTACACCACAGAAGAGAAAGATAAACATAATGAAACTGCTTTACCTGGTAAAGACCAACAAGGAAACTTAAAGAAAGTCCCACTGTGATCGCATAGCAGCTTTTCTCACAGGTGGTCGTCCCATTGCTAGAGAATGTGGAATTCATTTGCAGGGCAAACCCACCATCAACTTCACCATACCCTGCTAGCTGAAGTTGCCGGTTCACCGACTGCCCAATCATCAGGCACAGGACACCAAAGGAGCCAACACTGTTGTGATGGGAGGTGGCCATAGCAAAGTAGATGATACAGCAGAAGAAGTTAGTGTAGAGTCCATAGATAGGATCTTGGCTTGCTAAGAGGGAGTACGATATTGACTGTGGGATGGCAACTATTGCCACCATGAACCCAGAGATGACATCCCCAAGCAACTGCTCTTTGATTTGGTACCGGGGAAGCCACTCCAGCACTGGGAACAGCTTGCAGAAGAAGGTGATGATGCTGTGGCGATTGCACTTGCAGGCTTCTTTGGCTTTCTTCAGGATGAGCTCCTTGGTGCCGAGGTCTGTAGGCTCATGCTCTTCTAACTTGACATATATGTAGTGAAAAGATGAATTTTGTAGTTCAAGGGAACTCTGTGCTTCTGTGTTCTGCTCAGCCTTCTGGGTGTTTGCAGTCTCCATTGCACCACAGAAGCTAAAGAAAGACAGCAGGAATGCTCACGAATATCTTCTTTGTTACTAGAATATGCTCTGCATAGCCCCAGGCCTCAAGTAGAGCACAAATAATCAGATACATGGAAGTTGCAAGGCAGTTATTTAACACAGTAAGAAAAAAAATACCTCACCTTGGAACTGGATGATCAATCTGATCTGAATAATGAACTGAGTTATCCACAGCTCAGCACTTTATTCAGTCATTTTCATAGTGGAAAAATGAGAGAAAAGCTAGTGCAGTTACCCTAAATCATAATATTTGTTTTTATATCCAATTCCTTTTGGCATATATGCCAACCCAAGGATGAGCACAACAGAAAATTAAGGCCATGGCTTGCTACAAATGTAGCTGAACTGGTAAAAAAATTTACAGGGGAAACTTCTGCTCTCAGAAAAGGTATTTCATCAGAACCAAAAACTACCTAAGGGAATATGTCATTCTCCATGAAATTTCAATTTGGGAGAAAAGAAGTGAAGAAAAAATGATTAGGTTGACATTCCAGTCAGCACGTCTGTAGTAGAAAGCTGTGATTTTTTTCCACAATAACTTTTCATTTAGAATGCTGTTAATATATTGACAAGTATATGAAGAAAAGATTGAAATCATGCACCTCAACAATATTTTCCTGAAATGTCACGTTGTGGAAAATTTGAAATTATTTTTGTTGTGTTTTGAATTGGAGCAAACTTCAAAATCATGGAATTCCCAAGAAATAGGAAATCTTGTGATTGCACAGCCCTGGTCCTAAGAAGGAGGAGGAGAATAACCCAAAGAGTATAGGCAGGCCAGGTTCTTTGGGTAGATGTGATATCTTTTATCAGACCAGCTGAGAAGTTGGAAAAAAGTTCTTTGCAAGCTTTTGGGCACAAGAAGGGTGACTGTGCCCGAAAGCTTGCAAAGAACTTTTTTCTAATTGCTCAGCTGGTCTAATAAAAGATATCACAATTACCCAAAGAACCTTGCCTGCCTATGTCCTTAGACCAATATGGCTACAACCAAAAATCCAGCAAAAGTGCAGTGCATTCTCTATGAACTGTGATAATATTAGCAAATTGTACTGAATTGTGAACATTTTCAAGACATCTCCAAAAGTGTCTGAATGCTCCCAAATAATGAAGAATACAAAACCTTGATTTGTGGTGAGCTGAAATTGAGGCTTTTATGTGTAAAAACTGTTTGCAAATTTTAACTAGCTCCCAGCAGCTGTTACTAATGCAATCTCAAATTTCAGGGAGGAGTTTGCTTTCAAACAAGCTACACCAGCCTGCAAACCATATGAATAGAAAGCAAAGAGGCCTCCACTACCCAAGCAGATGAAGTCAGTTGAGGAAGATGTTGCTAATGAATGTATGCAATGTGCCAATTATTTTTATGGCAATTTATGAAACTTTTTTTTCATTTTAATCAAAATTTCTTCTAAAAATTATTCAGTTTTTCAATAAGGGATTGAAAATTAGATGATTTTCAGAGGGGGGGGGTTTCTTTGCAAAAACTGCAGTTTATAAAAAACTTAGAGTTTGTGTCCTTTTTCATTTTGAAAAGAAGGACAAATTAATCAAATATTATTTTGGTTCATATTTTTGTTTCTAACAAAAAGTCCTGCTCTGCTGCAATTACATTCGGACAGGAAAATGTTGAGCACTCTAGAAAGCACGTATACTATAGCTCAACAGAAGGAGGGGGCAGGGAGTAGCCATTCAATTGCTGTATTCCCACTGCATGAATAAAGGGAGTTTTTAAAAAATGCCTTTTCCATTCTCCATCATGCTTTACTCATGGCATTCCTTCCTGGTAATTTCCACTGCAGCCAGAGAGACTGCCTCTGGCCAAACATTATCAGGAACAGGCAGGTTTTAGTCTTTAGAGTTGGTGATGGATTTAGCTAAGTGTCCCTTATGTTTGCCCTTGTTTAAGTAGAAATATAGTCTATTGGTGAGTTTTTCCCTGAAGTATCTAACACTTTTATATTGCAGTAATGCTACTTTATGTTAAAACACAAGCTGTTTTATGTCAGTGAGCCAGCTGGACTCAAGCAAAGCCAAGAAATTCAGAGCCAGGGCTTTTTAAATCACCCCATTTCACCCAAGACTGTAGAGCTACAATTGGAAAAGAAAACGCCAGTGGAAGCTGGCTCCCTTCCCCCTTCCCTCTGATCTTGTTCTAGGTTCCTGGCTGCTCTGTGGTCTCGGTGAAATTGCCTTAACTCCATCCCATGTCATGGGAAGTGGGAGATAGATGCCTTTCTACAGCAGTGTCCATGAAAGGCAACTTGATGGAAGAACCTCTGTAACTCCTACCTTGCTGCCTAGCCCACCCTCCTGCCTTAACCAGAGCAAAGGAAAGAGAAAGCTGGAGGAAGACTTCCAGACCTGGTTGTTGTTCCTCCGTCTGGGTTGTACCTCGCTCCTGTTAAGCAAAAATCCAGATTATTCACCCAAGCCCTCAGCCCTTTTATAGAGCTCTGACTGATCAAGACCCCGCAGTCTGCCAAACAGCCATATTGTGAAAACAAACATCATTCAAATGGGATATTTTGATGAAAACTTGTTCTGCTCATTATGGCTGATTGGAAGCGTTTAGACAAATACTCTTGGCGGTACTGCTAGTATGTGAAGATTATGTTTGCTAAACAAGGAGAATTGTGCTAAAGGAATTGCCCTATATGCTATCATGTCTTCCCTCAGTGTGCATTGGATGACTTCTCCACCTTTCTGCTTTCCTGATTTTGTGCCTGAACAGTTTTTGTCCAACTTGTTCCAATCCATTGAGCTTTTTCAAAACCCACCTCAAAAACCCCTTTTGCTGTGATAGCTACAGAAAAAAAAATCTTGACCAGTGTTAGGCTGCTTGTTGTGCTAGAGTAATTGCCTACTTTGCTGACAAATGTTGTTTCTTTTTTTCCCTTGCACTCCCCAGTCTGTATGTACTCCTCATTTGCCTCTCATCTTATACATAGACTGTGACTTCTAATTGCCAGCCACCAGCAATGGGAGTGCAGGACACAGCTGCCTTTCCACTTGTCCTTATGGGTTCATCACACTTGTGTTTTGTGAAAAACACTAGCTTCTAAGGGCCAAGATGTTGGTTTTGATTCATAAAGTTCTCCAATTTGGCCTAGTTAATTATTCATTAATAAGTTAATACTTCTAGTTAATCAAAGCCTGTTTGAGAATGTAGGATTGAAGATCAACAAGCAGAGCACGTGAGTGAAACTTGGAGGCCCAATACATCCTGGAGGGGGCAGTTAGATCTCCCATTTTAATTTTTTTTAACGCAAAACAAAACCTTAGGAAACTTCTAGAGCTCATGCTATAAAAGAAAGTTCACATAATTGTGGGGCGGGGGGGAGGCTGGTACAACTATGCCCCAATTCCCCTCCTCTCATACACACCGAGACTGGGCCATCAAGTACAGTGCCTAGGTGTTACAAGCTTCCGCTACATACAATTCCTTTCAAACACTGATCAGGTCCCATCTGAAAGCTTGTTGGGTATTTTTGCACCCAACTTCTTTTGGGAGTCTGTTCCGGTGTTGCCCTTCATATTAAATAGCTCCTGTCCCTCTTTGGTGCTTATTCCCTGGTGCAGAGAGTAGTCATATTCCCTCTTGGCTTTCATTCTCCAGCAGTAAAGAAGCCAAACTTTTGGTCTCCTCTCATAAAATAGGCTGTCCATTTCTCTGGTCTTCATAATTCCAACTCTGCACCTGTTCTTCCATCTTTCATGCACAATAATTACCAAAACTGTCTCCCCAGTGCCTTCCACAATGGTAATGATCCTTCACGAACTGTACTGGAAATATCGTAGGATCACATTTGACTTTCTATCTTTCCTCATCAGAAGCTGTTTAAATATCGCATTTTCTTCAAGAACAAAAAGAAAAATAAAAGGTGGATACGATGAAGTAATTCCAGTCTCCTTTCCTGTTGACCACAGATGCTGAATCCAGCAATAATTTAAAATTGCTTCTCACTGAACGGTCTGGGTCCTCAAAGATAATGGGACAGGTTCTCAGCTCGTGAGATGCTAGCTCAGTGATTCTCAACCAAGGTGCTGTGAGATGTTTTCAAGGGGCTGTTATCCAATATTAGAACTGTTAGGTATACAAACATGATTCACAAGATATGTACAGAAATGTCAAATAGAAAGTCAAAATATTTTTGACACTATGGATTCCTGAGTTTTTTGCAACAGCAGAATTGCTTTATTATTTTTCTTTACTCAAAAAACAAGTGGCATTTTCCAAGGGGTGGCTTGAGTCTCATGAGGGGTCTCTTGAGTCTAAAACAGTTGAGAACCACTGTTATAGCTCAAGGCAGCAATGTACACCCCTGCATGAAGTGCTGGATGGATAAAGCACGCCAGAGACCTGGAGATTGAAACTTTATTTTATTTGCTCTATGAAAAGTACAGGAAAAGAACTTAAAAGAAGAAACCCAAAACAACATTTCATGTGACTTACAGGACCTTTTGAATTCAAACTGACAAAAGGTCACCAAAGTTAGCCTGCCCAAGTGAAATCTTTGTTTTCAGATGCACTATTTAAAGTTGTTCTCTGTTGCCACCATAAACTCATTTAACTGTTAAACTCCCCATTCAGGGACAGGTTTGGTTGGAGAAGCTGCCACTACTAACTTGAACCAAGAAAGATCTGGATATTGCCTGCTAGAGAGATGGAGTGGTCTTCAGAGATATGCTACTGTTTTTAGAACAAGTGGATAGCAATGAATCTCCTAATATTTGTTTTGTTTTACCTCCTAATATGTGTGGTTGCTGCAGGTAAAGTGGTTCCTTAAGATGGACAAACAGGAGAAGCAATAGTGTCATTCTTGGTTGATTATATAATGCCATGAACTACAGCAAGGCAAAGCTTCTGAGTATATAAGTATCTAAGGCCTTGTCAATGATGGGAAGTTACAGTGAAATAACTGTAGTGTGTTTACCCTAAAGTGCTTGGTGTCCACACACAATCTATTTTTAATTTAAATTTCTCAGTGTATTAGAGAATAGTAAGTAATACTTCTTGAAGCAAGGGAAACTACCTGAGTGTATTCACTTTTAGATTCCTGTGGACACATTCATAACCACTGTGGATTTGGCAGTCCCCCAAATACCAATCCACAGTGAATTGCTGTACACCCTGTACCTGTGTGTGCTTCACTGCTCTCAGGTCTTCTACACTGGATGTCACCTCTCTTGTTTAAGTCTTGGAAGGCAGCCAAGCTTGCTTTTTTATGGACACCAGGTAATAATGAGGTTTCATACCCTTGGTAGCAATTATACCCTCCCTTCACAGACTGTAGACTCAAATGCTCTTTTCCATCCGGTCCCCTCTGGAAAAGACTCGCCAGAATGCAGAAATGTGCAAGATTCAGGAAAGGGGAGGAATATGAAAGAAGACCAAGCCAGGGAGACTGAAGAAGAAAGGGCACTCCTAGAACTTTTTCCAGTGCCAAATCTAAGGAAAAGAGGCTTGGCAGAAGAACCTGAGAACAAGAGACCAGAACAACATTACTGGTAAAGTTTTCACTACCACCCATTGTATGAGGAATAAGAGCACACATTTGCAAGAGATGCCTCCATTGAGCCTGAAAATGTTTGCCTGATTATTATCTATCAAACATCCTGGATGATATAACTGGCTCACAAAAACACACAGGAGGAGCCCTGGGCCCCGTGTACACAATGGGGTCTGACAGGAAGAAATAATCCAGATATCCAGAAACAGCATGACATGGGAGACATGAAAATTATACAGGAGGTCCCATACAAAAAACATTGTGGAGGACAGCTCTACTAGCAAGTGTTCTCTTACAATACACCTGCATTAGGGGGATTAAAACTATTTTTTCTAGGTGCAAGCAATTGCCTTGCTGGGCAGAACTAGGAGCCCCCTCTACCTACTCAACATTTTATCTCCTCCCAACTGCACGAAGTGCCACTCCCACCAGAAACATAGGGTTTTGAAGCTTTAATTCCCAATAGTATCATACTGCAGAACCATTGGTCACACTTGCTGCTTCCCTATCTATGTCTCTGGAAGTGGCCATAATACAAACAAGGCCCAGGAAAACAGCTGTGATAGATTACCTTTTGCTACAGATGAAGGACTCTATCCCAGCCCTCCAAACTGGGGTCACTGTTTCAATCAGTTTAGTTACAGGACCTTGCATAGCATGGGCTACCCGCCTTGGAGAAGAAGAACTCTTCCCAGCACATCACCTACAGCACTTTATGGCAAGCCATTTAGTGTTTGTGTATGTGATACCCAAAATAAAATGTCCAATGTCCTTATGATATGGTACTACTGCTGAATTACCTGGCCAGTTGTTGTGAATTTTAAAATCATTTAGAAAGTAAATTATGTTCATTTCAGAATGAGTTTGTGTAATTTCTGCCAAATGCTACTCCACAGTGTTTTGCAGCATGCTTGGACTGACCTTTCTATCTGCCTGTGTGTCTTCTACTGCTCTGGGGTCATGTTGACCAAATGTCACAACCCTGTTTGAATGCCGGCATGCAGCCAGGACCCATCCAATTGTAGTGACACACACCTGAAGTCACATAACTTTCTCAGCATTGTAACAGCCATGCTTGGGGATCTGCTTGGAGTCATGCAGAGGTCACTGATTTCCTTGCACTCTGGAGACTGCAGCTGGTTCAGTCTTACCCTAACAGCATCTAACAGAATGCTGATATGCAAGTGTATATAGAAGAAAGTAATGGAGAAGTCATGACTGGGACACTGCTCAGTGCTGCAGCATAGGGAAGGTGCTCCAGCAGATTTATTAAAAAGCCAGAAATGGAAACAGGAGCTCAAGGAGCTAGATAGGATGCTTTCCTGGAAGGCTACCACTAGGTCCCTTTATGTGGGAGTCAGTGCTGAAGGCATACAGGAGACAGTAGACTATGAGCTGATTGGGACTATGGTAAGATTTCCCACCAAAAACAAAATCTCCTCCCCACATGAGGGCCTAATAGCCTTGAAAACAGAGAGCTCTTGAAACTTTGATGAATACATGGGGGGAACATGCTGATGGTGTGTACTATACACTATATAAATAAAACAGTAAAGGGTTGGGAACTTGACATAGCTTTTGTCCTAGCTGTCAGTGGATTCCACCACTTCAGCTGGATGTGAGCAAGAAGCCTCTTTGAACCTAGTCAGCTTCTAACATCCTTTCCCCACACCAGTATCAAAACCCTTGAACACTGCAAATAGTATCATCACCAGGACCCCTTGGCTCTTCAGTTGATTGCAGTCCCAATATTTAAATACTCCCCAAACTGGACCAGCACCTACCCTGAATGACCCTTTTTTATTCCCTCCTACTCCTACGGCCACCTAACTCTCTGAAGCAGCACCCCTTCCCACTCTTTTAGTTAAGCTAGTTGTGTCACAGTGGGTTAAATTAAAAGCCCATGTTAATGTATGCATGGTTATTTAAGCAGCAAATGCAGGAAAAAAAGGCAATGTAAACAAGACTTTGCTTTGCAGTTTTTTATTGCATTTTATGTGCCAAAGCCCCTTTATCCCATGCACTGTCTCAGCCCAAAACACTATATTTTGCCAACCCGCTATATGCTGCCTAGCATTAGAACAAGGTTTATTCCCATAGGGTTCCTATGTGGGGAATAGTGAAAAACATCCTTATTCCACAATACCCGACACCAGGAAGGGATCCTGGGAATGGCATTTCAGAACAGAGTGAAGACACATTTTATCACTATGACCTTGGAGATAGGAATTATACTTGTTCTGTTTCTCATTCTCTCACCTCCTTCACCTGCAGCCTCCCAGAGAGGAACACTGTCTACTGGTCATCTTCTAGGGCAGGGCTGTCAAACATGGCTGAGAGGCCATATCTGGCCTGTGGGGCTCAAAGTTCAGGGGTGGTTGAGCAGAGGCAGGTCCCACCACTGAAATCCAGGATATGAAAACCTACTGGGGACAAGGTTTGGTGGTGGTGAGGGCTGCATTACCCCTACAGCCCCGATGCCGCTCACAGCTGCCGTTGCCACAGGCCTGGATTCAGCCCACAAGGAGCTCTGTGATCTGAATGTGGCCGGGAGGCAACAGAGTTTGAGACCCCTGCTCTAGGGCAAGGAAAGGAAGACCAAAGGTTAAATGTATGGGACCTTCTGTCAGATATATAAGAGAGTGCCAAGAAGACCATGGACTAGCAGGCATTTCTCTTTGCAGACAAGCAAAGGCAGAGAGCTGATATTGAAGAAAATTGCAACTTCTTATGCAAAGGCAGAAGAATAAATTTCTCGGACACATCCAGATGAGCGTGTACATGCTGTTTGAGGCACTGGAAACTACATGTTCTGAATGCACAACTATGAACCGTGCTGTAAATTTGCAGCACAGTGGCAACATTTGATACCAGGATGTCCCAGTATTAAAAAAACCTCAGAAATAACCGCTGGAAAAAGCAGCGCGGTGCACAAGGCAGCAGTGTGTGCTGCCAGAAACGGAGCCTGGCTGTCCAGAGCCATACTCTGGCTGCTGGCCAGGTGTCATGCGGCCAGATCAACACGGCTGCTGCCCTGGGAGGCCTGCAGGACCGCAGCTAAGACTACTGGGGCCAGCACCTGTGCTGGCCCCAGCCTCTCCTACCCCACCTGGGACAATTTGGCACACACTGCAGCACGCATGCAAGGGGCATGTCCTGGGGCACAAAGCAGTGGCACAACTATGTGATGCAGCAAACACATGCCCCTGCATGTGGGGATGCACCCCTTAGGTCCTTGGCACTTGGAGCCTAGAGAAATTCATTATACACAGACTGACTGGCACCAAAATAATTTTAAATGTATTAAAACCCGGTACTGTCTCATTTTGATGTCAGAAGAGAAATGCTCTGCAAGAGGAATGGACATTCTGTGCATCTCAGCAAAGCAGAAAGCTCCTGTCATGATCTATAATTGAATGCTCCCCTCATAGTTTCTGCTTGTGAGGTCACTTGAGGTAAAAGACATCTTAAGTTAATGGCTGGCCATGCAAACTAAAAATAGCTGTGTGTGTAACTAAGGGGTATGAATCCAGATCTTATGCTTACAGTAAGTATGCTTAGAATACACACACGGCTGGAAGCCAAGACCTCTGGAGTTCTGTTGCTGCTCTGGCTCTCGTAGCTCCAGCCTTGAGCAAAAATCATGCAATTTCCTGACTGCCTCTTCATTTGTAAAACTGGGTTAAGTCTTACATCACAATAATACTGTGAGGATTAAATGTTTGCAGAGCACTATCTCCTATGAGCATATGTTTACATTCAGAAATATTGATAATTTCTCTATTGATCATGTTGTTTATCATCTCCAATCATTTACCTTCTGGTCTGGGGGCTTGAGCCTGGTCTTCAGGGATCAACTGTGCACATCATTAAACCATCACTCAGTGTATTACAACTGGCTGTATGTGCCATATTTGAAACAGTACATGAGTGAACAGTGCTGTCTAAAGAGCAAGATTAGTAGGATGTGTACAGAAGTGGGTTTTTTGCCATTTAAAGTGCTTTACTGCTATGACTTAACAGAAGTGCATGGCTTTACTGCATTTTAAAAATGGGTACCGTGCTTTAAGTTAACCCTTGTTAAATGAGGTATTACATTTGAAGCACTGTATGTTACAGCACTTCAGCAACCTATAATGCCTTAAATAACTGCTGTACACTGGTCAAATTTCTGGCCAGCGGAAAGGCCCAGGAGGCTGCAAAGCACCCCTTGCCTCCTAGGCTGGAAGATGCAGGGAGGCTCAGAAGGCTCTGCTCTGCTCCCCCCCACCCAACACTGCACTGCTGTCATGTTTAAGAGTGCTATAAAAAGTGCTCTAAATTACAGGGCTGTAAAACATGCATGGAGCATCTCTGTACCAGGCTGTGGTTCATATAACATTTTTAATTGTACTTTAACACATATCATATATCTCCATCTTCTAAATACTCAGATGAAAAAAACTTAAACATTAACAACAGAAAATT